>NW_027664863.1:105000-145000 GCF_963921795.1 Nannobrachium achirus
GTTTTGGGGAGCTCCCCACGCCAAAATGGGGCAACCTAAGGGGACTCCAGTCGGCCAGTTGGAGCCAAAGTAAAGTCTAGGTCTGTGTCCTGCTGCCCAACGGGGCTTTCTTCGCTGTGGGCGCCCCCTGGTGCTTCTCTAAGTTGTCCAATATTTCACATTGACAACAGTCTGCCACAAGGAAAAAAAGAAGGACAAAAAAAGCTTACAGCACCTGGTATTCCCAGGCGGTCTCCCATCCAAGTACTAACCAGGCCCGACCCTGCTTAGCTTCCGAGATCGGACGAGATCGGGCGTGTTCAGGGTGGTATGGCCGTAAGCGACAGTGAACCGCAGCCGGTAGGCCTTAATGGGCCAGCAGAGGCCCTTGCTATCGTGTGTGCTTCTGTCACGGCCACTCATAAACACCGATTGCTCCTTCAGTCTGGCAAAATGAAAAAGCTTACAGCACCTGGTATTCCCAGGCGGTCTCCCATCCAAGTACTAACCAGGCCCGACCCTGCTTAGCTTCCGAGATCGGACGAGATTGGGCGTGTTCAGGGTGGTATGGCCATGAGCGACAGTCAACCGCAGCCGGTAGGCCTTAATGGGCCAGCAGAGGCCCTTGCTATCGTGTGTGCTTCTGTCACGGCCACTCATAAACGACGATTGCTCCTTCAGTCTGGCAAAATGAAAAAGCTTACAGCACCTGGTATTCCCAGGCGGTCTCCCATCCAAGTACTAACCAGGCCCGACCCTGCTTAGCTTCCGAGATCGGACGAGATCGGGCGTGTTCAGGGTGGTATGGCCGTAAGCAAGTAAGGCAGCAGCCGCTAGGCCTCATATGCCAGTGTCACGCTAACGCGGAGGGGACTGGCGGGTGTCAGACCGGATGAGAAAAGCATCAGCAGAGGCTGCGGTCGTTCAGGCAGTCAGTTAAGGGGTTATCGCTTCTCGGCCTTTTGGCTAAGATCAAGTGTAGTATCTGTTCTTATCAGTTTAATATCTGATACGTCCCCTATACGGGGACTACATATTAAACGGATTTTTGGACTCGGGAGTTGAAACAGGGGCTTGCTCCGTTCACTCCACGCATCGACCCGGCATTGCAGTGCCGCTGGGAACGGTGCGCCTCCTTCTGCTTTGTCGAAAGAAACTCGCATACACAAGGGCACCTTATCGTTCTGAACGGCGTGCCCGGTGGTTTACGCCCCGCCCCCTAGGCCGTGCCCCCCATTTGTGTTAACCAACGCCCCCAAAGTGGTTGGGGGTTGGGGCGACGGGAGGAGTAGACTAATTCCGGGGTACAGGTGAAAAATCTTCAAAGTGTGGGCTGCTGAAAAAAAAAAAAACCTGCATGTGCCGTTTTGCCCGGCTCTCCGCGGGGCCCCGGGGAGCCTTGTCACCCAGCCGGGGTGCCCGCCCACAACCCAGTCAAACTCACAACCCGGCTCTCCAGCCGAACCCGGGTACCCACTATTAAGCCACCCTCCCGGAACCTTTACCAATAGCTGCGGGCGCACCGAGGCCGGGGACCTGGTGGTACGAATCCAGCTTTTTGGCAAAGCATTGTGGCCGTTTTGGGGAGCTCCCCACGCCAAAATGGGGCAACCTAAGGGGACTCCAGTCGGCCAGTTGGAGCCAAAGTAAAGTCTAGGTCTGTGTCCTGCTGCCCAACGGGGCTTTCTTCGCTGTGGGCGCCCCCTGGTGCTTCTCTAAGTTGTCCAATATTTCACATTGACAACAGTCTGCCACAAGGAAAAAAAGAAGGACAAAAAAAGCTTACAGCACCTGGTATTCCCAGGCGGTCTCCCATCCAAGTACTAACCAGGCCCGACCCTGCTTAGCTTCCGAGATCGGACGAGATCGGGCGTGTTCAGGGTGGTATGGCCGTAAGCGACAGTGAACCGCAGCCGGTAGTTCTTAATGGGCCAGCAGAGGCCCTTGCTATCGTGTGTGCTTCTGTCACGGCCACTCATAAACACCGATTGCTCCTTCAGTCTGGCAAAATGAAAAAGCTTACAGCACCTGGTATTCCCAGGCGGTCTCCCATCCAAGTACTAACCAGGCCCGACCCTGCTTAGCTTCCGAGATCGGACGAGATTGGGCGTGTTCAGGGTGGTATGGCCATGAGCGACAGTCAACCGCAGCCGGTAGGCCTTAATGGGCCAGCAGAGGCCCTTGCTATCGTGTGTGCTTCTGTCACGGCCACTCATAAACGACGATTGCTCCTTCAGTCTGGCAAAATGAAAAAGCTTACAGCACCTGGTATTCCCAGGCGGTCTCCCATCCAAGTACTAACCAGGCCCGACCCTGCTTAGCTTCCGAGATCAGACGAGATCGGGCGTGTTCAGGGTGGTATGGCCGTAAGCAAGTAAGGCAGCAGCCGCTAGGCCTCATATGCCAGTGTCACGCTAACGCGGAGGGGACTGGCGGGTGTCAGACCGGATGAGAAAAGCATCAGCAGAGGCTGCGGTCAGTGAACCGCAGCCGGTAGTTCTTAATGGGCCAGCAGAGGCCCTTGCTATCGTGTGTGCTTCTGTCACGGCCACTCATAAACACCGATTGCTCCTTCAGTCTGGCAAAATGAAAAAGCTTACAGCACCTGGTATTCCCAGGCGGTCTCCCATCCAAGTACTAACCAGGCCCGACCCTGCTTAGCTTCCGAGATCGGACGAGATTGGGCGTGTTCAGGGTGGTATGGCCATGAGCGACAGTCAACCGCAGCCGGTAGGCCTTAATGGGCCAGCAGAGGCCCTTGCTATCGTGTGTGCTTCTGTCACGGCCACTCATAAACGACGATTGCTCCTTCAGTCTGGCAAAATGAAAAAGCTTACAGCACCTGGTATTCCCAGGCGGTCTCCCATCCAAGTACTAACCAGGCCCGACCCTGCTTAGCTTCCGAGATCGGACGAGATCGGGCGTGTTCAGGGTGGTATGGCCGTAAGCAAGTAAGGCAGCAGCCGCTAGGCCTCATATGCCAGTGTCACGCTAACGCGGAGGGGACTGGCGGGTGTCAGACCGGATGAGAAAAGCATCAGCAGAGGCTGCGGTCGTTCAGGCAGTCAGTTAAGGGGTTATCGCTTCTCGGCCTTTTGGCTAAGATCAAGTGTAGTATCTGTTCTTATCAGTTTAATATCTGATACGTCCCCTATACGGGGACTACATATTAAACGGATTTTTGGACTCGGGAGTTGAAACAGGGGCTTGCTCCGTTCACTCCACGCATCGACCCGGCATTGCAGTGCCGCTGGGAACGGTGCGCCTCCTTCTGCTTTGTCGAAAGAAACTCGCATACACAAGGGCACCTTATCGTTCTGAACGGCGTGCCCGGTGGTTTACGCCCCGCCCCCTAGGCCGTGCCCCCCATTTGTGTTAACCAACGCCCCCAAAGTGGTTGGGGGTTGGGGCGACGGGAGGAGTAGACTAATTCCGGGGTACAGGTGAAAAATCTTCAAAGTGTGGGCTGCTGAAAAAAAAAAAAAACCTGCATGTGCCGTTTTGCCCGGCTCTCCGCGGGGCCCCGGGGAGCCTTGTCACCCAGCCGGGGTGCCCGCCCACAACCCAGTCAAACTCACAACCCGGCTCTCCAGCCGAACCCGGGTACCCACTATTAAGCCACCCTCCCGGAACCTTTACCAATAGCTGCGGGCGCACCGAGGCCGGGGACCTGGTGGTACGAATCCAGCTTTTTGGCAAAGCATTGTGGCCGTTTTGGGGAGCTCCCCACGCCAAAATGGGGCAACCTAAGGGGACTCCAGTCGGCCAGTTGGAGCCAAAGTAAAGTCTAGGTCTGTGTCCTGCTGCCCAACGGGGCTTTCTTCGCTGTGGGCGCCCCCTGGTGCTTCTCTAAGTTGTCCAATATTTCACATTGACAACAGTCTGCCACAAGGAAAAAAAGAAGGACAAAAAAAGCTTACAGCACCTGGTATTCCCAGGCGGTCTCCCATCCAAGTACTAACCAGGCCCGACCCTGCTTAGCTTCCGAGATCGGACGAGATCGGGCGTGTTCAGGGTGGTATGGCCGTAAGCGACAGTGAACCGCAGCCGGTAGGCCTTAATGGGCCAGCAGAGGCCCTTGCTATCGTGTGTGCTTCTGTCACGGCCACTCATAAACACCGATTGCTCCTTCAGTCTGGCAAAATGAAAAAGCTTACAGCACCTGGTATTCCCAGGCGGTCTCCCATCCAAGTACTAACCAGGCCCGACCCTGCTTAGCTTCCGAGATCGGACGAGATTGGGCGTGTTCAGGGTGGTATGGCCATGAGCGACAGTCAACCGCAGCCGGTAGGCCTTAATGGGCCAGCAGAGGCCCTTGCTATCGTGTGTGCTTCTGTCACGGCCACTCATAAACGACGATTGCTCCTTCAGTCTGGCAAAATGAAAAAGCTTACAGCACCTGGTATTCCCAGGCGGTCTCCCATCCAAGTACTAACCAGGCCCGACCCTGCTTAGCTTCCGAGATCGGACGAGATCGGGCGTGTTCAGGGTGGTATGGCCGTAAGCAAGTAAGGCAGCAGCCGCTAGGCCTCATATGCCAGTGTCACGCTAACGCGGAGGGGACTGGCGGGTGTCAGACCGGATGAGAAAAGCATCAGCAGAGGCTGCGGTCGTTCAGGCAGTCAGTTAAGGGGTTATCGCTTCTCGGCCTTTTGGCTAAGATCAAGTGTAGTATCTGTTCTTATCAGTTTAATATCTGATACGTCCCCTATACGGGGACTACATATTAAACGGATTTTTGGACTCGGGAGTTGAAACAGGGGCTTGCTCCGTTCACTCCACGCATCGACCCGGCATTGCAGTGCCGCTGGGAACGGTGCGCCTCCTTCTGCTTTGTCGAAAGAAACTCGCATACACAAGGGCACCTTATCGTTCTGAACGGCGTGCCCGGTGGTTTACGCCCCGCCCCCTAGGCCGTGCCCCCCATTTGTGTTAACCAACACCCCCAAAGTGGTTGGGGGTTGGGGCGACGGGAGGAGTAGACTAATTCCGGGGTACAGGTGAAAAATCTTCAAAGTGTGGGCTGCTGAAAAAAAAAAAAACCTGCATGTGCCGTTTTGCCCGGCTCTCCGCGGGGCCCCGGGGAGCCTTGTCACCCAGCCGGGGTGCCCGCCCACAACCCAGTCAAACTCACAACCCGGCTCTCCAGCCGAACCCGGGTACCCACTATTAAGCCACCCTCCCGGAACCTTTACCAATAGCTGCGGGCGCACCGAGGCCGGGGACCTGGTGGTACGAATCCAGCTTTTTGGCAAAGCATTGTGGCCGTTTTGGGGAGCTCCCCACGCCAAAATGGGGCAACCTAAGGGGACTCCAGTCGGCCAGTTGGAGCCAAAGTAAAGTCTAGGTCTGTGTCCTGCTGCCCAACGGGGCTTTCTTCGCTGTGGGCGCCCCCTGGTGCTTCTCTAAGTTGTCCAATATTTCACATTGACAACAGTCTGCCACAAGGAAAAAAAGAAGGACAAAAAAAGCTTACAGCACCTGGTATTCCCAGGCGGTCTCCCATCCAAGTACTAACCAGGCCCGACCCTGCTTAGCTTCCGAGATCGGACGAGATCGGGCGTGTTCAGGGTGGTATGGCCGTAAGCGACAGTGAACCGCAGCCGGTAGTTCTTAATGGGCCAGCAGAGGCCCTTGCTATCGTGTGTGCTTCTGTCACGGCCACTCATAAACACCGATTGCTCCTTCAGTCTGGCAAAATGAAAAAGCTTACAGCACCTGGTATTCCCAGGCGGTCTCCCATCCAAGTACTAACCAGGCCCGACCCTGCTTAGCTTCCGAGATCGGACGAGATTGGGCGTGTTCAGGGTGGTATGGCCATGAGCGACAGTCAACCGCAGCCGGTAGGCCTTAATGGGCCAGCAGAGGCCCTTGCTATCGTGTGTGCTTCTGTCACGGCCACTCATAAACGACGATTGCTCCTTCAGTCTGGCAAAATGAAAAAGCTTACAGCACCTGGTATTCCCAGGCGGTCTCCCATCCAAGTACTAACCAGGCCCGACCCTGCTTAGCTTCCGAGATCAGACGAGATCGGGCGTGTTCAGGGTGGTATGGCCGTAAGCAAGTAAGGCAGCAGCCGCTAGGCCTCATATGCCAGTGTCACGCTAACGCGGAGGGGACTGGCGGGTGTCAGACCGGATGAGAAAAGCATCAGCAGAGGCTGCGGTCAGTGAACCGCAGCCGGTAGTTCTTAATGGGCCAGCAGAGGCCCTTGCTATCGTGTGTGCTTCTGTCACGGCCACTCATAAACACCGATTGCTCCTTCAGTCTGGCAAAATGAAAAAGCTTACAGCACCTGGTATTCCCAGGCGGTCTCCCATCCAAGTACTAACCAGGCCCGACCCTGCTTAGCTTCCGAGATCGGACGAGATTGGGCGTGTTCAGGGTGGTATGGCCATGAGCGACAGTCAACCGCAGCCGGTAGGCCTTAATGGGCCAGCAGAGGCCCTTGCTATCGTGTGTGCTTCTGTCACGGCCACTCATAAACGACGATTGCTCCTTCAGTCTGGCAAAATGAAAAAGCTTACAGCACCTGGTATTCCCAGGCGGTCTCCCATCCAAGTACTAACCAGGCCCGACCCTGCTTAGCTTCCGAGATCGGACGAGATCGGGCGTGTTCAGGGTGGTATGGCCGTAAGCAAGTAAGGCAGCAGCCGCTAGG
This sequence comes from Nannobrachium achirus, assembly GCF_963921795.1. Classification (NCBI taxonomy): domain Eukaryota; kingdom Metazoa; phylum Chordata; class Actinopteri; order Myctophiformes; family Myctophidae; genus Nannobrachium; species Nannobrachium achirus. The sequence continues at coordinate 111,641 of NW_027664863.1, forward strand.
CCTCATATGCCAGTGTCACGCTAACGCGGAGGGGACTGGCGGGTGTCAGACCGGATGAGAAAAGCATCAGCAGAGGCTGCGGTCGTTCAGGCAGTCAGTTAAGGGGTTATCGCTTCTCGGCCTTTTGGCTAAGATCAAGTGTAGTATCTGTTCTTATCAGTTTAATATCTGATACGTCCCCTATACGGGGACTACATATTAAACGGATTTTTGGACTCGGGAGTTGAAACAGGGGCTTGCTCCGTTCACTCCACGCATCGACCCGGCATTGCAGTGCCGCTGGGAACGGTGCGCCTCCTTCTGCTTTGTCGAAAGAAACTCGCATACACAAGGGCACCTTATCGTTCTGAACGGCGTGCCCGGTGGTTTACGCCCCGCCCCCTAGGCCGTGCCCCCCATTTGTGTTAACCAACGCCCCCAAAGTGGTTGGGGGTTGGGGCGACGGGAGGAGTAGACTAATTCCGGGGTACAGGTGAAAAATCTTCAAAGTGTGGGCTGCTGAAAAAAAAAAAAACCTGCATGTGCCGTTTTGCCCGGCTCTCCGCGGGGCCCCGGGGAGCCTTGTCACCCAGCCGGGGTGCCCGCCCACAACCCAGTCAAACTCACAACCCGGCTCTCCAGCCGAACCCGGGTACCCACTATTAAGCCACCCTCCCGGAACCTTTACCAATAGCTGCGGGCGCACCGAGGCCGGGGACCTGGTGGTACGAATCCAGCTTTTTGGCAAAGCATTGTGGCCGTTTTGGGGAGCTCCCCACGCCAAAATGGGGCAACCTAAGGGGACTCCAGTCGGCCAGTTGGAGCCAAAGTAAAGTCTAGGTCTGTGTCCTGCTGCCCAACGGGGCTTTCTTCGCTGTGGGCGCCCCCTGGTGCTTCTCTAAGTTGTCCAATATTTCACATTGACAACAGTCTGCCACAAGGAAAAAAAGAAGGACAAAAAAAGCTTACAGCACCTGGTATTCCCAGGCGGTCTCCCATCCAAGTACTAACCAGGCCCGACCCTGCTTAGCTTCCGAGATCGGACGAGATCGGGCGTGTTCAGGGTGGTATGGCCGTAAGCGACAGTGAACCGCAGCCGGTAGTTCTTAATGGGCCAGCAGAGGCCCTTGCTATCGTGTGTGCTTCTGTCACGGCCACTCATAAACACCGATTGCTCCTTCAGTCTGGCAAAATGAAAAAGCTTACAGCACCTGGTATTCCCAGGCGGTCTCCCATCCAAGTACTAACCAGGCCCGACCCTGCTTAGCTTCCGAGATCGGACGAGATTGGGCGTGTTCAGGGTGGTATGGCCATGAGCGACAGTCAACCGCAGCCGGTAGGCCTTAATGGGCCAGCAGAGGCCCTTGCTATCGTGTGTGCTTCTGTCACGGCCACTCATAAACGACGATTGCTCCTTCAGTCTGGCAAAATGAAAAAGCTTACAGCACCTGGTATTCCCAGGCGGTCTCCCATCCAAGTACTAACCAGGCCCGACCCTGCTTAGCTTCCGAGATCAGACGAGATCGGGCGTGTTCAGGGTGGTATGGCCGTAAGCAAGTAAGGCAGCAGCCGCTAGGCCTCATATGCCAGTGTCACGCTAACGCGGAGGGGACTGGCGGGTGTCAGACCGGATGAGAAAAGCATCAGCAGAGGCTGCGGTCAGTGAACCGCAGCCGGTAGTTCTTAATGGGCCAGCAGAGGCCCTTGCTATCGTGTGTGCTTCTGTCACGGCCACTCATAAACACCGATTGCTCCTTCAGTCTGGCAAAATGAAAAAGCTTACAGCACCTGGTATTCCCAGGCGGTCTCCCATCCAAGTACTAACCAGGCCCGACCCTGCTTAGCTTCCGAGATCGGACGAGATTGGGCGTGTTCAGGGTGGTATGGCCATGAGCGACAGTCAACCGCAGCCGGTAGGCCTTAATGGGCCAGCAGAGGCCCTTGCTATCGTGTGTGCTTCTGTCACGGCCACTCATAAACGACGATTGCTCCTTCAGTCTGGCAAAATGAAAAAGCTTACAGCACCTGGTATTCCCAGGCGGTCTCCCATCCAAGTACTAACCAGGCCCGACCCTGCTTAGCTTCCGAGATCGGACGAGATCGGGCGTGTTCAGGGTGGTATGGCCGTAAGCAAGTAAGGCAGCAGCCGCTAGGCCTCATATGCCAGTGTCACGCTAACGCGGAGGGGACTGGCGGGTGTCAGACCGGATGAGAAAAGCATCAGCAGAGGCTGCGGTCGTTCAGGCAGTCAGTTAAGGGGTTATCGCTTCTCGGCCTTTTGGCTAAGATCAAGTGTAGTATCTGTTCTTATCAGTTTAATATCTGATACGTCCCCTATACGGGGACTACATATTAAACGGATTTTTGGACTCGGGAGTTGAAACAGGGGCTTGCTCCGTTCACTCCACGCATCGACCCGGCATTGCAGTGCCGCTGGGAACGGTGCGCCTCCTTCTGCTTTGTCGAAAGAAACTCGCATACACAAGGGCACCTTATCGTTCTGAACGGCGTGCCCGGTGGTTTACGCCCCGCCCCCTAGGCCGTGCCCCCCATTTGTGTTAACCAACGCCCCCAAAGTGGTTGGGGGTTGGGGCGACGGGAGGAGTAGACTAATTCCGGGGTACAGGTGAAAAATCTTCAAAGTGTGGGCTGCTGAAAAAAAACAAAAACCTGCATGTGCCGTTTTGCCCGGCTCTCCGCGGGGCCCCGGGGAGCCTTGTCACCCAGCCGGGGTGCCCGCCCACAACCCAGTCAAACTCACAACCCGGCTCTCCAGCCGAACCCGGGTACCCACTATTAAGCCACCCTCCCGGAACCTTTACCAATAGCTGCGGGCGCACCGAGGCCGGGGACCTGGTGGTACGAATCCAGCTTTTTGGCAAAGCATTGTGGCCGTTTTGGGGAGCTCCCCACGCCAAAATGGGGCAACCTAAGGGGACTCCAGTCGGCCAGTTGGAGCCAAAGTAAAGTCTAGGTCTGTGTCCTGCTGCCCAACGGGGCTTTCTTCGCTGTGGGCGCCCCCTGGTGCTTCTCTAAGTTGTCCAATATTTCACATTGACAACAGTCTGCCACAAGGAAAAAAAGAAGGACAAAAAAAGCTTACAGCACCTGGTATTCCCAGGCGGTCTCCCATCCAAGTACTAACCAGGCCCGACCCTGCTTAGCTTCCGAGATCGGACGAGATCGGGCGTGTTCAGGGTGGTATGGCCGTAAGCGACAGTGAACCGCAGCCGGTAGGCCTTAATGGGCCAGCAGAGGCCCTTGCTATCGTGTGTGCTTCTGTCACGGCCACTCATAAACACCGATTGCTCCTTCAGTCTGGCAAAATGAAAAAGCTTACAGCACCTGGTATTCCCAGGCGGTCTCCCATCCAAGTACTAACCAGGCCCGACCCTGCTTAGCTTCCGAGATCGGACGAGATTGGGCGTGTTCAGGGTGGTATGGCCATGAGCGACAGTCAACCGCAGCCGGTAGGCCTTAATGGGCCAGCAGAGGCCCTTGCTATCGTGTGTGCTTCTGTCACGGCCACTCATAAACGACGATTGCTCCTTCAGTCTGGCAAAATGAAAAAGCTTACAGCACCTGGTATTCCCAGGCGGTCTCCCATCCAAGTACTAACCAGGCCCGACCCTGCTTAGCTTCCGAGATCGGACGAGATCGGGCGTGTTCAGGGTGGTATGGCCGTAAGCAAGTAAGGCAGCAGCCGCTAGGCCTCATATGCCAGTGTCACGCTAACGCGGAGGGGACTGGCGGGTGTCAGACCGGATGAGAAAAGCATCAGCAGAGGCTGCGGTCGTTCAGGCAGTCAGTTAAGGGGTTATCGCTTCTCGGCCTTTTGGCTAAGATCAAGTGTAGTATCTGTTCTTATCAGTTTAATATCTGATACGTCCCCTATACGGGGACTACATATTAAACGGATTTTTGGACTCGGGAGTTGAAACAGGGGCTTGCTCCGTTCACTCCACGCATCGACCCGGCATTGCAGTGCCGCTGGGAACGGTGCGCCTCCTTCTGCTTTGTCGAAAGAAACTCGCATACACAAGGGCACCTTATCGTTCTGAACGGCGTGCCCGGTGGTTTACGCCCCGCCCCCTAGGCCGTGCCCCCCATTTGTGTTAACCAACGCCCCCAAAGTGGTTGGGGGTTGGGGCGACGGGAGGAGTAGACTAATTCCGGGGTACAGGTGAAAAATCTTCAAAGTGTGGGCTGCTGAAAAAAAAAAAAACCTGCATGTGCCGTTTTGCCCGGCTCTCCGCGGGGCCCCGGGGAGCCTTGTCACCCAGCCGGGGTGCCCGCCCACAACCCAGTCAAACTCACAACCCGGCTCTCCAGCCGAACCCGGGTACCCACTATTAAGCCACCCTCCCGGAACCTTTACCAATAGCTGCGGGCGCACCGAGGCCGGGGACCTGGTGGTACGAATCCAGCTTTTTGGCAAAGCATTGTGGCCGTTTTGGGGAGCTCCCCACGCCAAAATGGGGCAACCTAAGGGGACTCCAGTCGGCCAGTTGGAGCCAAAGTAAAGTCTAGGTCTGTGTCCTGCTGCCCAACGGGGCTTTCTTCGCTGTGGGCGCCCCCTGGTGCTTCTCTAAGTTGTCCAATATTTCACATTGACAACAGTCTGCCACAAGGAAAAAAAGAAGGACAAAAAAAGCTTACAGCACCTGGTATTCCCAGGCGGTCTCCCATCCAAGTACTAACCAGGCCCGACCCTGCTTAGCTTCCGAGATCGGACGAGATCGGGCGTGTTCAGGGTGGTATGGCCGTAAGCGACAGTGAACCGCAGCCGGTAGTTCTTAATGGGCCAGCAGAGGCCCTTGCTATCGTGTGTGCTTCTGTCACGGCCACTCATAAACACCGATTGCTCCTTCAGTCTGGCAAAATGAAAAAGCTTACAGCACCTGGTATTCCCAGGCGGTCTCCCATCCAAGTACTAACCAGGCCCGACCCTGCTTAGCTTCCGAGATCGGACGAGATTGGGCGTGTTCAGGGTGGTATGGCCATGAGCGACAGTCAACCGCAGCCGGTAGGCCTTAATGGGCCAGCAGAGGCCCTTGCTATCGTGTGTGCTTCTGTCACGGCCACTCATAAACGACGATTGCTCCTTCAGTCTGGCAAAATGAAAAAGCTTACAGCACCTGGTATTCCCAGGCGGTCTCCCATCCAAGTACTAACCAGGCCCGACCCTGCTTAGCTTCCGAGATCAGACGAGATCGGGCGTGTTCAGGGTGGTATGGCCGTAAGCAAGTAAGGCAGCAGCCGCTAGGCCTCATATGCCAGTGTCACGCTAACGCGGAGGGGACTGGCGGGTGTCAGACCGGATGAGAAAAGCATCAGCAGAGGCTGCGGTCAGTGAACCGCAGCCGGTAGTTCTTAATGGGCCAGCAGAGGCCCTTGCTATCGTGTGTGCTTCTGTCACGGCCACTCATAAACACCGATTGCTCCTTCAGTCTGGCAAAATGAAAAAGCTTACAGCACCTGGTATTCCCAGGCGGTCTCCCATCCAAGTACTAACCAGGCCCGACCCTGCTTAGCTTCCGAGATCGGACGAGATTGGGCGTGTTCAGGGTGGTATGGCCATGAGCGACAGTCAACCGCAGCCGGTAGGCCTTAATGGGCCAGCAGAGGCCCTTGCTATCGTGTGTGCTTCTGTCACGGCCACTCATAAACGACGATTGCTCCTTCAGTCTGGCAAAATGAAAAAGCTTACAGCACCTGGTATTCCCAGGCGGTCTCCCATCCAAGTACTAACCAGGCCCGACCCTGCTTAGCTTCCGAGATCGGACGAGATCGGGCGTGTTCAGGGTGGTATGGCCGTAAGCAAGTAAGGCAGCAGCCGCTAGGCCTCATATGCCAGTGTCACGCTAACGCGGAGGGGACTGGCGGGTGTCAGACCGGATGAGAAAAGCATCAGCAGAGGCTGCGGTCGTTCAGGCAGTCAGTTAAGGGGTTATCGCTTCTCGGCCTTTTGGCTAAGATCAAGTGTAGTATCTGTTCTTATCAGTTTAATATCTGATACGTCCCCTATACGGGGACTACATATTAAACGGATTTTTGGACTCGGGAGTTGAAACAGGGGCTTGCTCCGTTCACTCCACGCATCGACCCGGCATTGCAGTGCCGCTGGGAACGGTGCGCCTCCTTCTGCTTTGTCGAAAGAAACTCGCATACACAAGGGCACCTTATCGTTCTGAACGGCGTGCCCGGTGGTTTACGCCCCGCCCCCTAGGCCGTGCCCCCCATTTGTGTTAACCAACGCCCCCAAAGTGGTTGGGGGTTGGGGCGACGGGAGGAGTAGACTAATTCCGGGGTACAGGTGAAAAATCTTCAAAGTGTGGGCTGCTGAAAAAAAAAAAAACCTGCATGTGCCGTTTTGCCCGGCTCTCCGCGGGGCCCCGGGGAGCCTTGTCACCCAGCCGGGGTGCCCGCCCACAACCCAGTCAAACTCACAACCCGGCTCTCCAGCCGAACCCGGGTACCCACTATTAAGCCACCCTCCCGGAACCTTTACCAATAGCTGCGGGCGCACCGAGGCCGGGGACCTGGTGGTACGAATCCAGCTTTTTGGCAAAGCATTGTGGCCGTTTTGGGGAGCTCCCCACGCCAAAATGGGGCAACCTAAGGGGACTCCAGTCGGCCAGTTGGAGCCAAAGTAAAGTCTAGGTCTGTGTCCTGCTGCCCAACGGGGCTTTCTTCGCTGTGGGCGCCCCCTGGTGCTTCTCTAAGTTGTCCAATATTTCACATTGACAACAGTCTGCCACAAGGAAAAAAAGAAGGACAAAAAAAGCTTACAGCACCTGGTATTCCCAGGCGGTCTCCCATCCAAGTACTAACCAGGCCCGACCCTGCTTAGCTTCCGAGATCGGACGAGATCGGGCGTGTTCAGGGTGGTATGGCCGTAAGCGACAGTGAACCGCAGCCGGTAGTTCTTAATGGGCCAGCAGAGGCCCTTGCTATCGTGTGTGCTTCTGTCACGGCCACTCATAAACACCGATTGCTCCTTCAGTCTGGCAAAATGAAAAAGCTTACAGCACCTGGTATTCCCAGGCGGTCTCCCATCCAAGTACTAACCAGGCCCGACCCTGCTTAGCTTCCGAGATCGGACGAGATTGGGCGTGTTCAGGGTGGTATGGCCATGAGCGACAGTCAACCGCAGCCGGTAGGCCTTAATGGGCCAGCAGAGGCCCTTGCTATCGTGTGTGCTTCTGTCACGGCCACTCATAAACGACGATTGCTCCTTCAGTCTGGCAAAATGAAAAAGCTTACAGCACCTGGTATTCCCAGGCGGTCTCCCATCCAAGTACTAACCAGGCCCGACCCTGCTTAGCTTCCGAGATCAGACGAGATCGGGCGTGTTCAGGGTGGTATGGCCGTAAGCAAGTAAGGCAGCAGCCGCTAGGCCTCATATGCCAGTGTCACGCTAACGCGGAGGGGACTGGCGGGTGTCAGACCGGATGAGAAAAGCATCAGCAGAGGCTGCGGTCAGTGAACCGCAGCCGGTAGTTCTTAATGGGCCAGCAGAGGCCCTTGCTATCGTGTGTGCTTCTGTCACGGCCACTCATAAACACCGATTGCTCCTTCAGTCTGGCAAAATGAAAAAGCTTACAGCACCTGGTATTCCCAGGCGGTCTCCCATCCAAGTACTAACCAGGCCCGACCCTGCTTAGCTTCCGAGATCGGACGAGATTGGGCGTGTTCAGGGTGGTATGGCCATGAGCGACAGTCAACCGCAGCCGGTAGGCCTTAATGGGCCAGCAGAGGCCCTTGCTATCGTGTGTGCTTCTGTCACGGCCACTCATAAACGACGATTGCTCCTTCAGTCTGGCAAAATGAAAAAGCTTACAGCACCTGGTATTCCCAGGCGGTCTCCCATCCAAGTACTAACCAGGCCCGACCCTGCTTAGCTTCCGAGATCGGACGAGATCGGGCGTGTTCAGGGTGGTATGGCCGTAAGCAAGTAAGGCAGCAGCCGCTAGGCCTCATATGCCAGTGTCACGCTAACGCGGAGGGGACTGGCGGGTGTCAGACCGGATGAGAAAAGCATCAGCAGAGGCTGCGGTCGTTCAGGCAGTCAGTTAAGGGGTTATCGCTTCTCGGCCTTTTGGCTAAGATCAAGTGTAGTATCTGTTCTTATCAGTTTAATATCTGATACGTCCCCTATACGGGGACTACATATTAAACGGATTTTTGGACTCGGGAGTTGAAACAGGGGCTTGCTCCGTTCACTCCACGCATCGACCCGGCATTGCAGTGCCGCTGGGAACGGTGCGCCTCCTTCTGCTTTGTCGAAAGAAACTCGCATACACAAGGGCACCTTATCGTTCTGAACGGCGTGCCCGGTGGTTTACGCCCCGCCCCCTAGGCCGTGCCCCCCATTTGTGTTAACCAACGCCCCCAAAGTGGTTGGGGGTTGGGGCGACGGGAGGAGTAGACTAATTCCGGGGTACAGGTGAAAAATCTTCAAAGTGTGGGCTGCTGAAAAAAAAAAAAACCTGCATGTGCCGTTTTGCCCGGCTCTCCGCGGGGCCCCGGGGAGCCTTGTCACCCAGCCGGGGTGCCCGCCCACAACCCAGTCAAACTCACAACCCGGCTCTCCAGCCGAACCCGGGTACCCACTATTAAGCCACCCTCCCGGAACCTTTACCAATAGCTGCGGGCGCACCGAGGCCGGGGACCTGGTGGTACGAATCCAGCTTTTTGGCAAAGCATTGTGGCCGTTTTGGGGAGCTCCCCACGCCAAAATGGGGCAACCTAAGGGGACTCCAGTCGGCCAGTTGGAGCCAAAGTAAAGTCTAGGTCTGTGTCCTGCTGCCCAACGGGGCTTTCTTCGCTGTGGGCGCCCCCTGGTGCTTCTCTAAGTTGTCCAATATTTCACATTGACAACAGTCTGCCACAAGGAAAAAAAGAAGGACAAAAAAAGCTTACAGCACCTGGTATTCCCAGGCGGTCTCCCATCCAAGTACTAACCAGGCCCGACCCTGCTTAGCTTCCGAGATCGGACGAGATCGGGCGTGTTCAGGGTGGTATGGCCGTAAGCGACAGTGAACCGCAGCCGGTAGTTCTTAATGGGCCAGCAGAGGCCCTTGCTATCGTGTGTGCTTCTGTCACGGCCACTCATAAACACCGATTGCTCCTTCAGTCTGGCAAAATGAAAAAGCTTACAGCACCTGGTATTCCCAGGCGGTCTCCCATCCAAGTACTAACCAGGCCCGACCCTGCTTAGCTTCCGAGATCGGACGAGATTGGGCCATCATTTGCTTAGCTTCCGAGATCGGACGAGATCGGGCGTGTTCAGGGTGGTATGGCCGTAAGCAAGTAAGGCAGCAGCCGCTAGGCCTCATATGCCAGTGTCACGCTAACGCGGAGGGGACTGGCGGGTGTCAGACCGGATGAGAAAAGCATCAGCAGAGGCTGCGGTCAGTGAACCGCAGCCGGTAGTTCTTAATGGGCCAGCAGAGGCCCTTGCTATCGTGTGTGCTTCTGTCACGGCCACTCATAAACACCGATTGCTCCTTCAGTCTGGCAAAATGAAAAAGCTTACAGCACCTGGTATTCCCAGGCGGTCTCCCATCCAAGTACTAACCAGGCCCGACCCTGCTTAGCTTCCGAGATCGGACGAGATTGGGCGTGTTCAGGGTGGTATGGCCATGAGCGACAGTCAACCGCAGCCGGTAGGCCTTAATGGGCCAGCAGAGGCCCTTGCTATCGTGTGTGCTTCTGTCACGGCCACTCATAAACGACGATTGCTCCTTCAGTCTGGCAAAATGAAAAAGCTTACAGCACCTGGTATTCCCAGGCGGTCTCCCATCCAAGTACTAACCAGGCCCGACCCTGCTTAGCTTCCGAGATCGGACGAGATCGGGCGTGTTCAGGGTGGTATGGCCGTAAGCAAGTAAGGCAGCAGCCGCTAGGCCTCATATGCCAGTGTCACGCTAACGCGGAGGGGACTGGCGGGTGTCAGACCGGATGAGAAAAGCATCAGCAGAGGCTGCGGTCGTTCAGGCAGTCAGTTAAGGGGTTATCGCTTCTCGGCCTTTTGGCTAAGATCAAGTGTAGTATCTGTTCTTATCAGTTTAATATCTGATACGTCCCCTATACGGGGACTACATATTAAACGGATTTTTGGACTCGGGAGTTGAAACAGGGGCTTGCTCCGTTCACTCCACGCATCGACCCGGCATTGCAGTGCCGCTGGGAACGGTGCGCCTCCTTCTGCTTTGTCGAAAGAAACTCGCATACACAAGGGCACCTTATCGTTCTGAACGGCGTGCCCGGTGGTTTACGCCCCGCCCCCTAGGCCGTGCCCCCCATTTGTGTTAACCAACGCCCCCAAAGTGGTTGGGGGTTGGGGCGACGGGAGGAGTAGACTAATTCCGGGGTACAGGTGAAAAATCTTCAAAGTGTGGGCTGCTGAAAAAAAAAAAAACCTGCATGTGCCGTTTTGCCCGGCTCTCCGCGGGGCCCCGGGGAGCCTTGTCACCCAGCCGGGGTGCCCGCCCACAACCCAGTCAAACTCACAACCCGGCTCTCCAGCCGAACCCGGGTACCCACTATTAAGCCACCCTCCCGGAACCTTTACCAATAGCTGCGGGCGCACCGAGGCCGGGGACCTGGTGGTACGAATCCAGCTTTTTGGCAAAGCATTGTGGCCGTTTTGGGGAGCTCCCCACGCCAAAATGGGGCAACCTAAGGGGACTCCAGTCGGCCAGTTGGAGCCAAAGTAAAGTCTAGGTCTGTGTCCTGCTGCCCAACGGGGCTTTCTTCGCTGTGGGCGCCCCCTGGTGCTTCTCTAAGTTGTCCAATATTTCACATTGACAACAGTCTGCCACAAGGAAAAAAAGAAGGACAAAAAAAGCTTACAGCACCTGGTATTCCCAGGCGGTCTCCCATCCAAGTACTAACCAGGCCCGACCCTGCTTAGCTTCCGAGATCGGACGAGATCGGGCGTGTTCAGGGTGGTATGGCCGTAAGCGACAGTGAACCGCAGCCGGTAGTTCTTAATGGGCCAGCAGAGGCCCTTGCTATCGTGTGTGCTTCTGTCACGGCCACTCATAAACACCGATTGCTCCTTCAGTCTGGCAAAATGAAAAAGCTTACAGCACCTGGTATTCCCAGGCGGTCTCCCATCCAAGTACTAACCAGGCCCGACCCTGCTTAGCTTCCGAGATCGGACGAGATTGGACGTGTTCAGGGTGGTATGGCCATGAGCGACAGTCAACCGCAGCCGGTAGGCCTTAATGGGCCAGCAGAGGCCCTTGCTATCGTGTGTGCTTCTGTCACGGCCACTCATAAACGACGATTGCTCCTTCAGTCTGGCAAAATGAAAAAGCTTACAGCACCTGGTATTCCCAGGCGGTCTCCCATCCAAGTACTAACCAGGCCCGACCCTGCTTAGCTTCCGAGATCGGACGAGATCGGGCGTGTTCAGGGTGGTATGGCCGTAAGCAAGTAAGGCAGCAGCCGCTAGGCCTCATATGCCAGTGTCACGTTAACGCGGAGGGGACTGGCGGGTGTCAGACCGGATGAGAAAAGCATCAGCAGAGGCTGCGGTCGTTCAGGCAGTCAGTTAAGGGGTTATCGCTTCTCGGCCTTTTGGCTAAGATCAAGTCTAGTATCTGTTCTTATCAGTTTAATATCTGATACGTCCCCTATACGGGGACTACATATTAAACGGATTTTTGGACTCGGGAGTTGAAACAGGGGCTTGCTCCGTTCACTCCACGCATCGACCCGGCATTGCAGTGCCGCTGGGAACGGTGCGCCTCCTTCTGCTTTGTCGAAAGAAACTCGCATACACAAGGGCACCTTATCGTTCTGAACGGCGCGCCCGGTGGTTTACGCCCCGCCCCCTAGGCTGTGCCCCCCATTTGTGTTAACCAACGCCCCCAAAGTGGTTGGGGGTTGGGGCGACGGGAGGAGTAGACTAATTCCGGGGTACAGGTGAAAAATCTTCAAAGTGTGGGCTGCTGAAAAAAAAAAAAACCTGCATGTGCCGTTTTGCCCGGCTCTCCGCGGGGCCCCGGGGAGCCTTGTCACCCAGCCGGGGTGCCCGCCCACAACCCAGTCAAACTCACAACCCGGCTCTCCAGCCGAACCCGGGTACCCACTATTAAGCCACCCTCCCGGAACCTTTACCAATAGCTGCGGGCGCACCGAGGCCGGGGACCTGGTGGTACGAATCCAGCTTTTTGGCAAAGCATTGTGGCCGTTTTGGGGAGCTCCCCACGCCAAAATGGGGCAACCTAAGGGGACTCCAGTCGGCCAGTTGGAGCCAAAGTAAAGTCTAGGTCTGTGTCCTGCTGCCCAACGGGGCTTTCTTCGCTGTGGGCGCCCCCTGGTGCTTCTCTAAGTTGTCCAATATTTCACATTGACAACAGTCTGCCACAAGGAAAAAAAGAAGGACAAAAAAAGCTTACAGCACCTGGTATTCCCAGGCGGTCTCCCATCCAAGTACTAACCAGGCCCGACCCTGCTTAGCTTCCGAGATCGGACGAGATCGGGCGTGTTCAGGGTGGTATGGCCGTAAGCGACAGTGAACCGCAGCCGGTAGGCCTTAATGGGCCAGCAGAGGCCCTTGCTATCGTGTGTGCTTCTGTCACGGCCACTCATAAACACCGATTGCTCCTTCAGTCTGGCAAAATGAAAAAGCTTACAGCACCTGGTATTCCCAGGCGGTCTCCCATCCAAGTACTAACCAGGCCCGACCCTGCTTAGCTTCCGAGATCGGACGAGATTGGGCGTGTTCAGGGTGGTATGGCCATGAGCGACAGTCAACCGCAGCCGGTAGGCCTTAATGGGCCAGCAGAGGCCCTTGCTATCGTGTGTGCTTCTGTCACGGCCACTCATAAACGACGATTGCTCCTTCAGTCTGGCAAAATGAAAAAGCTTACAGCACCTGGTATTCCCAGGCGGTCTCCCATCCAAGTACTAACCAGGCCCGACCCTGCTTAGCTTCCGAGATCGGACGAGATCGGGCGTGTTCAGGGTGGTATGGCCGTAAGCAAGTAAGGCAGCAGCCGCTAGGCCTCATATGCCAGTGTCACGCTAACGCGGAGGGGACTGGCGGGTGTCAGACCGGATGAGAAAAGCATCAGCAGAGGCTGCGGTCGTTCAGGCAGTCAGTTAAGGGGTTATCGCTTCTCGGCCTTTTGGCTAAGATCAAGTGTAGTATCTGTTCTTATCAGTTTAATATCTGATACGTCCCCTATACGGGGACTACATATTAAACGGATTTTTGGACTCGGGAGTTGAAACAGGGGCTTGCTCCGTTCACTCCACGCATCGACCCGGCATTGCAGTGCCGCTGGGAACGGTGCGCCTCCTTCTGCTTTGTCGAAAGAAACTCGCATACACAAGGGCACCTTATCGTTCTGAACGGCGTGCCCGGTGGTTTACGCCCCGCCCCCTAGGCCGTGCCCCCCATTTGTGTTAACCAACGCCCCCAAAGTGGTTGGGGGTTGGGGCGACGGGAGGAGTAGACTAATTCCGGGGTACAGGTGAAAAATCTTCAAAGTGTGGGCTGCTGAAAAAAAAAAAAACCTGCATGTGCCGTTTTGCCCGGCTCTCCGCGGGGCCCCGGGGAGCCTTGTCACCCAGCCGGGGTGCCCGCCCACAACCCAGTCAAACTCACAACCCGGCTCTCCAGCCGAACCCGGGTACCCACTATTAAGCCACCCTCCCGGAACCTTTACCAATAGCTGCGGGCGCACCGAGGCCGGGGACCTGGTGGTACGAATCCAGCTTTTTGGCAAAGCATTGTGGCCGTTTTGGGGAGCTCCCCACGCCAAAATGGGGCAACCTAAGGGGACTCCAGTCGGCCAGTTGGAGCCAAAGTAAAGTCTAGGTCTGTGTCCTGCTGCCCAACGGGGCTTTCTTCGCTGTGGGCGCCCCCTGGTGCTTCTCTAAGTTGTCCAATATTTCACATTGACAACAGTCTGCCACAAGGAAAAAAAGAAGGACAAAAAAAGCTTACAGCACCTGGTATTCCCAGGCGGTCTCCCATCCAAGTACTAACCAGGCCCGACCCTGCTTAGCTTCCGAGATCGGACGAGATCGGGCGTGTTCAGGGTGGTATGGCCGTAAGCGACAGTGAACCGCAGCCGGTAGTTCTTAATGGGCCAGCAGAGGCCCTTGCTATCGTGTGTGCTTCTGTCACGGCCACTCATAAACACCGATTGCTCCTTCAGTCTGGCAAAATGAAAAAGCTTACAGCACCTGGTATTCCCAGGCGGTCTCCCATCCAAGTACTAACCAGGCCCGACCCTGCTTAGCTTCCGAGATCGGACGAGATTGGGCGTGTTCAGGGTGGTATGGCCATGAGCGACAGTCAACCGCAGCCGGTAGGCCTTAATGGGCCAGCAGAGGCCCTTGCTATCGTGTGTGCTTCTGTCACGGCCACTCATAAACGACGATTGCTCCTTCAGTCTGGCAAAATGAAAAAGCTTACAGCACCTGGTATTCCCAGGCGGTCTCCCATCCAAGTACTAACCAGGCCCGACCCTGCTTAGCTTCCGAGATCGGACGAGATCGGGCGTGTTCAGGGTGGTATGGCCGTAAGCAAGTAAGGCAGCAGCCGCTAGGCCTCATATGCCAGTGTCACGCTAACGCGGAGGGGACTGGCGGGTGTCAGACCGGATGAGAAAAGCATCAGCAGAGGCTGCGGTCAGTGAACCGCAGCCGGTAGTTCTTAATGGGCCAGCAGAGGCCCTTGCTATTGTGTGTGCTTCTGTCACGGCCACTCATAAACACCGATTGCTCCTTCAGTCTGGCAAAATGAAAAAGCTTACAGCACCTGGTATTCCCAGGCGGTCTCCCATCCAAGTACTAACCAGGCCCGACCCTGCTTAGCTTCCGAGATCGGACGAGATTGGGCGTGTTCAGGGTGGTATGGCCATGAGCGACAGTCAACCGCAGCCGGTAGGCCTTAATGGGCCAGCAGAGGCCCTTGCTATCGTGTGTGCTTCTGTCACGGCCACTCATAAACGACGATTGCTCCTTCAGTCTGGCAAAATGAAAAAGCTTACAGCACCTGGTATTCCCAGGCGGTCTCCCATCCAAGTACTAACCAGGCCCGACCCTGCTTAGCTTCCGAGATCGGACGAGATCGGGCGTGTTCAGGGTGGTATGGCCGTAAGCAAGTAAGGCAGCAGCCGCTAGGCCTCATATGCCAGTGTCACGCTAACGCGGAGGGGACTGGCGGGTGTCAGACCGGATGAGAAAAGCATCAGCAGAGGCTGCGGTCGTTCAGGCAGTCAGTTAAGGGGTTATCGCTTCTCGGCCTTTTGGCTAAGATCAAGTGTAGTATCTGTTCTTATCAGTTTAATATCTGATACGTCCCCTATACGGGGACTACATATTAAACGGATTTTTGGACTCGGGAGTTGAAACAGGGGCTTGCTCCGTTCACTCCACGCATCGACCCGGCATTGCAGTGCCGCTGGGAACGGTGCGCCTCCTTCTGCTTTGTCGAAAGAAACTCGCATACACAAGGGCACCTTATCGTTCTGAACGGCGTGCCCGGTGGTTTACGCCCCGCCCCCTAGGCCGTGCCCCCCATTTGTGTTAACCAACGCCCCCAAAGTGGTTGGGGGTTGGGGCGACGAGAGGAGTAGACTAATTCCGGGGTACAGGTGAAAAATCTTCAAAGTGTGGGCTGCTGAAAAAAAAAAAAACCTGCATGTGCCGTTTTGCCCGGCTCTCCGCGGGGCCCCGGGGAGCCTTGTCACCCAGCCGGGGTGCCCGCCCACAACCCAGTCAAACTCACAACCCGGCTCTCCAGCCGAACCCGGGTACCCACTATTAAGCCACCCTCCCGGAACCTTTACCAATAGCTGCGGGCGCACCGAGGCCGGGGACCTGGTGGTACGAATCCAGCTTTTTGGCAAAGCATTGTGGCCGTTTTGGGGAGCTCCCCACGCCAAAATGGGGCAACCTAAGGGGACTCCAGTCGGCCAGTTGGAGCCAAAGTAAAGTCTAGGTCTGTGTCCTGCTGCCCAACGGGGCTTTCTTCGCTGTGGGCGCCCCCTGGTGCTTCTCTAAGTTGTCCAATATTTCACATTGACAACAGTCTGCCACAAGGAAAAAAAGAAGGACAAAAAAAGCTTACAGCACCTGGTATTCCCAGGCGGTCTCCCATCCAAGTACTAACCAGGCCCGACCCTGCTTAGCTTCCGAGATCGGACGAGATCGGGCGTGTTCAGGGTGGTATGGCCGTAAGCGACAGTGAACCGCAGCCGGTAGTTCTTAATGGGCCAGCAGAGGCCCTTGCTATCGTGTGTGCTTCTGTCACGGCCACTCATAAACACCGATTGCTCCTTCAGTCTGGCAAAATGAAAAAGCTTACAGCACCTGGTATTCCCAGGCGGTCTCCCATCCAAGTACTAACCAGGCCCGACCCTGCTTAGCTTCCGAGATCGGACGAGATTGGGCGTGTTCAGGGTGGTATGGCCATGAGCGACAGTCAACCGCAGCCGGTAGGCCTTAATGGGCCAGCAGAGGCCCTTGCTATCGTGTGTGCTTCTGTCACGGCCACTCATAAACGACGATTGCTCCTTCAGTCTGGCAAAATGAAAAAGCTTACAGCACCTGGTATTCCCAGGCGGTCTCCCATCCAAGTACTAACCAGGCCCGACCCTGCTTAGCTTCCGAGATCGGACGAGATCGGGCGTGTTCAGGGTGGTATGGCCGTAAGCAAGTAAGGCAGCAGCCGCTAGGCCTCATATGCCAGTGTCACGCTAACGCGGAGGGGACTGGCGGGTGTCAGACCGGATGAGAAAAGCATCAGCAGAGGCTGCGGTCGTTCAGGCAGTCAGTTAAGGGGTTATCGCTTCTCGGCCTTTTGGCTAAGATCAAGTGTAGTATCTGTTCTTATCAGTTTAATATCTGATACGTCCCCTATACGGGGACTACATATTAAACGGATTTTTGGACTCGGGAGTTGAAACAGGGGCTTGCTCCGTTCACTCCACGCATCGACCCGGCATTGCAGTGCCGCTGGGAACGGTGCGCCTCCTTCTGCTTTGTCGAAAGAAACTCGCATACACAAGGGCACCTTATCGTTCTGAACGGCGTGCCCGGTGGTTTACGTCCCGCCCCCTAGGCCGTGCCCCCCATTTGTGTTAACCAACGCCCCCAAAGTGGTTGGGGGTTGGGGCGACGGGAGGAGTAGACTAATTCCGGGGTACAGGTGAAAAATCTTCAAAGTGTGGGCTGCTGAAAAAAAAAAAAACCTGCATGTGCCGTTTTGCCCGGCTCTCCGCGGGGCCCCGGGGAGCCTTGTCACCCAGCCGGGGTGCCCGCCCACAACCCAGTCAAACTCACAACCCGGCTCTCCAGCCGAACCCGGGTACCCACTATTAAGCCACCCTCCCGGAACCTTTACCAATAGCTGCGGGCGCACCGAGGCCGGGGACCTGGTGGTACGAATCCAGCTTTTTGGCAAAGCATTGTGGCCGTTTTGGGGAGCTCCCCACGCCAAAATGGGGCAACCTAAGGGGACTCCAGTCGGCCAGTTGGAGCCAAAGTAAAGTCTAGGTCTGTGTCCTGCTGCCCAACGGGGCTTTCTTCGCTGTGGGCGCCCCCTGGTGCTTCTCTAAGTTGTCCAATATTTCACATTGACAACAGTCTGCCACAAGGAAAAAAAGAAGGACAAAAAAAGCTTACAGCACCTGGTATTCCCAGGCGGTCTCCCATCCAAGTACTAACCAGGCCCGACCCTGCTTAGCTTCCGAGATCGGACGAGATCGGGCGTGTTCAGGGTGGTATGGCCGTAAGCGACAGTGAACCGCAGCCGGTAGGCCTTAATGGGCCAGCAGAGGCCCTTGCTATCGTGTGTGCTTCTGTCACGGCCACTCATAAACACCGATTGCTCCTTCAGTCTGGCAAAATGAAAAAGCTTACAGCACCTGGTATTCCCAGGCGGTCTCCCATCCAAGTACTAACCAGGCCCGACCCTGCTTAGCTTCCGAGATCGGACGAGATTGGGCGTGTTCAGGGTGGTATGGCCATGAGCGACAGTCAACCGCAGCCGGTAGGCCTTAATGGGCCAGCAGAGGCCCTTGCTATCGTGTGTGCTTCTGTCACGGCCACTCATAAACGACGATTGCTCCTTCAGTCTGGCAAAATGAAAAAGCTTACAGCACCTGGTATTCCCAGGCGGTCTCCCATCCAAGTACTAACCAGGCCCGACCCTGCTTAGCTTCCGAGATCGGACGAGATCGGGCGTGTTCAGGGTGGTATGGCCGTAAGCAAGTAAGGCAGCAGCCGCTAGGCCTCATATGCCAGTGTCACGCTAACGCGGAGGGGACTGGCGGGTGTCAGACCGGATGAGAAAAGCATCAGCAGAGGCTGCGGTCGTTCAGGCAGTCAGTTAAGGGGTTATCGCTTCTCGGCCTTTTGGCTAAGATCAAGTGTAGTATCTGTTCTTATCAGTTTAATATCTGATACGTCCCCTATACGGGGACTACATATTAAACGGATTTTTGGACTCGGGAGTTGAAACAGGGGCTTGCTCCGTTCACTCCACGCATCGACCCGGCATTGCAGTGCCGCTGGGAACGGTGCGCCTCCTTCTGCTTTGTCGAAAGAAACTCGCATACACAAGGGCACCTTATCGTTCTGAACGGCGTGCCCGGTGGTTTACGCCCCGCCCCCTAGGCCGTGCCCCCCATTTGTGTTAACCAACGCCCCCAAAGTGGTTGGGGGTTGGGGCGACGGGAGGAGTAGACTAATTCCGGGGTACAGGTGAAAAATCTTCAAAGTGTGGGCTGCTGAAAAAAAAAAAAACCTGCATGTGCCGTTTTGCCCGGCTCTCCGCGGGGCCCCGGGGAGCCTTGTCACCCAGCCGGGGTGCCCGCCCACAACCCAGTCAAACTCACAACCCGGCTCTCCAGCCGAACCCGGGTACCCACTATTAAGCCACCCTCCCGGAACCTTTACCAATAGCTGCGGGCGCACCGAGGCCGGGGACCTGGTGGTACGAATCCAGCTTTTTGGCAAAGCATTGTGGCCGTTTTGGGGAGCTCCCCACGCCAAAATGGGGCAACCTAAGGGGACTCCAGTCGGCCAGTTGGAGCCAAAGTAAAGTCTAGGTCTGTGTCCTGCTGCCCAACGGGGCTTTCTTCGCTGTGGGCGCCCCCTGGTGCTTCTCTAAGTTGTCCAATATTTCACATTGACAACAGTCTGCCACAAGGAAAAAAAGAAGGACAAAAAAAGCTTACAGCACCTGGTATTCCCAGGCGGTCTCCCATCCAAGTACTAACCAGGCCCGACCCTGCTTAGCTTCCGAGATCGGACGAGATCGGGCGTGTTCAGGGTGGTATGGCCGTAAGCGACAGTGAACCGCAGCCGGTAGTTCTTAATGGGCCAGCAGAGGCCCTTGCTATCGTGTGTGCTTCTGTCACGGCCACTCATAAACACCGATTGCTCCTTCAGTCTGGCAAAATGAAAAAGCTTACAGCACCTGGTATTCCCAGGCGGTCTCCCATCCAAGTACTAACCAGGCCCGACCCTGCTTAGCTTCCGAGATCGGACGAGATTGGGCGTGTTCAGGGTGGTATGGCCATGAGCGACAGTCAACCGCAGCCGGTAGGCCTTAATGGGCCAGCAGAGGCCCTTGCTATCGTGTGTGCTTCTGTCACGGCCACTCATAAACGACGATTGCTCCTTCAGTCTGGCAAAATGAAAAAGCTTACAGCACCTGGTATTCCCAGGCGGTCTCCCATCCAAGTACTAACCAGGCCCGACCCTGCTTAGCTTCCGAGATCGGACGAGATCGGGCGTGTTCAGGGTGGTATGGCCGTAAGCAAGTAAGGCAGCAGCCGCTAGGCCTCATATGCCAGTGTCACGCTAACGCGGAGGGGACTGGCGGGTGTCAGACCGGATGAGAAAAGCATCAGCAGAGGCTGCGGTCGTTCAGGCAGTCAGTTAAGGGGTTATCGCTTCTCGGCCTTTTGGCTAAGATCAAGTGTAGTATCTGTTCTTATCAGTTTAATATCTGATACGTCCCCTATACGGGGACTACATATTAAACGGATTTTTGGACTCGGGAGTTGAAACAGGGGCTTGCTCCGTTCACTCCACGCATCGACCCGGCATTGCAGTGCCGCTGGGAACGGTGCGCCTCCTTCTGCTTTGTCGAAAGAAACTCGCATACACAAGGGCACCTTATCGTTCTGAACGGCGTGCCCGGTGGTTTACGCCCCGCCCCCTAGGCCGTGCCCCCCATTTGTGTTAACCAACGCCCCCAAAGTGGTTGGGGGTTGGGGCGACGGGAGGAGTAGACTAATTCCGGGGTACAGGTGAAAAATCTTCAAAGTGTGGGCTGCTGAAAAAAAAAAAAACCTGCATGTGCCGTTTTGCCCGGCTCTCCGCGGGGCCCCGGGGAGCCTTGTCACCCAGCCGGGGTGCCCGCCCACAACCCAGTCAAACTCACAACCCGGCTCTCCAGCCGAACCCGGGTACCCACTATTAAGCCACCCTCCCGGAACCTTTACCAATAGCTGCGGGCGCACCGAGGCCGGGGACCTGGTGGTACGAATCCAGCTTTTTGGCAAAGCATTGTGGCCGTTTTGGGGAGCTCCCCACGCCAAAATGGGGCAACCTAAGGGGACTCCAGTCGGCCAGTTGGAGCCAAAGTAAAGTCTAGGTCTGTGTCCTGCTGCCCAACGGGGCTTTCTTCGCTGTGGGCGCCCCCTGGTGCTTCTCTAAGTTGTCCAATATTTCACATTGACAACAGTCTGCCACAAGGAAAAAAAGAAGGACAAAAAAAGCTTACAGCACCTGGTATTCCCAGGCGGTCTCCCATCCAAGTACTAACCAGGCCCGACCCTGCTTAGCTTCCGAGATCGGACGAGATCGGGCGTGTTCAGGGTGGTATGGCCGTAAGCGACAGTGAACCGCAGCCGGTAGGCCTTAATGGGCCAGCAGAGGCCCTTGCTATCGTGTGTGCTTCTGTCACGGCCACTCATAAACACCGATTGCTCCTTCAGTCTGGCAAAATGAAAAAGCTTACAGCACCTGGTATTCCCAGGCGGTCTCCCATCCAAGTACTAACCAGGCCCGACCCTGCTTAGCTTCCGAGATCGGACGAGATTGGGCGTGTTCAGGGTGGTATGGCCATGAGCGACAGTCAACCGCAGCCGGTAGGCCTTAATGGGCCAGCAGAGGCCCTTGCTATCGTGTGTGCTTCTGTCACGGCCACTCATAAACGACGATTGCTCCTTCAGTCTGGCAAAATGAAAAAGCTTACAGCACCTGGTATTCCCAGGCGGTCTCCCATCCAAGTACTAACCAGGCCCGACCCTGCTTAGCTTCCGAGATCGGACGAGATCGGGCGTGTTCAGGGTGGTATGGCCGTAAGCAAGTAAGGCAGCAGCCGCTAGGCCTCATATGCCAGTGTCACGCTAACGCGGAGGGGACTGGCGGGTGTCAGACCGGATGAGAAAAGCATCAGCAGAGGCTGCGGTCGTTCAGGCAGTCAGTTAAGGGGTTATCGCTTCTCGGCCTTTTGGCTAAGATCAAGTGTAGTATCTGTTCTTATCAGTTTAATATCTGATACGTCCCCTATACGGGGACTACATATTAAACGGATTTTTGGACTCGGGAGTTGAAACAGGGGCTTGCTCCGTTCACTCCACGCATCGACCCGGCATTGCAGTGCCGCTGGGAACGGTGCGCCTCCTTCTGCTTTGTCGAAAGAAACTCGCATACACAAGGGCACCTTATCGTTCTGAACGGCGTGCCCGGTGGTTTACGCCCCGCCCCCTAGGCCGTGCCCCCCATTTGTGTTAACCAACGCCCCCAAAGTGGTTGGGGGTTGGGGCGACGGGAGGAGTAGACTAATTCCGGGGTACAGGTGAAAAATCTTCAAAGTGTGGGCTGCTGAAAAAAAAAAAAACCTGCATGTGCCGTTTTGCCCGGCTCTCCGCGGGGCCCCGGGGAGCCTTGTCACCCAGCCGGGGTGCCCGCCCACAACCCAGTCAAACTCACAACCCGGCTCTCCAGCCGAACCCGGGTACCCACTATTAAGCCACCCTCCCGGAACCTTTACCAATAGCTGCGGGCGCACCGAGGCCGGGGACCTGGTGGTACGAATCCAGCTTTTTGGCAAAGCATTGTGGCCGTTTTGGGGAGCTCCCCACGCCAAAATGGGGCAACCTAAGGGGACTCCAGTCGGCCAGTTGGAGCCAAAGTAAAGTCTAGGTCTGTGTCCTGCTGCCCAACGGGGCTTTCTTCGCTGTGGGCGCCCCCTGGTGCTTCTCTAAGTTGTCCAATATTTCACATTGACAACAGTCTGCCACAAGGAAAAAAAGAAGGACAAAAAAAGCTTACAGCACCTGGTATTCCCAGGCGGTCTCCCATCCAAGTACTAACCAGGCCCGACCCTGCTTAGCTTCCGAGATCGGACGAGATCGGGCGTGTTCAGGGTGGTATGGCCGTAAGCGACAGTGAACCGCAGCCGGTAGTTCTTAATGGGCCAGCAGAGGCCCTTGCTATCGTGTGTGCTTCTGTCACGGCCACTCATAAACACCGATTGCTCCTTCAGTCTGGCAAAATGAAAAAGCTTACAGCACCTGGTATTCCCAGGCGGTCTCCCATCCAAGTACTAACCAGGCCCGACCCTGCTTAGCTTCCGAGATCGGACGAGATTGGGCGTGTTCAGGGTGGTATGGCCATGAGCGACAGTCAACCGCAGCCGGTAGGCCTTAATGGGCCAGCAGAGGCCCTTGCTATCGTGTGTGCTTCTGTCACGGCCACTCATAAACGACGATTGCTCCTTCAGTCTGGCAAAATGAAAAAGCTTACAGCACCTGGTATTCCCAGGCGGTCTCCCATCCAAGTACTAACCAGGCCCGACCCTGCTTAGCTTCCGAGATCGGACGAGATCGGGCG
The DNA here is from genome assembly GCF_963921795.1 of Nannobrachium achirus. Taxonomy (NCBI): domain Eukaryota; kingdom Metazoa; phylum Chordata; class Actinopteri; order Myctophiformes; family Myctophidae; genus Nannobrachium; species Nannobrachium achirus. The sequence goes on from NW_027664863.1 coordinate 134,510, forward strand.
TGTTCAGGGTGGTATGGCCGTAAGCAAGTAAGGCAGCAGCCGCTAGGCCTCATATGCCAGTGTCACGCTAACGCGGAGGGGACTGGCGGGTGTCAGACCGGATGAGAAAAGCATCAGCAGAGGCTGCGGTCAGTGAACCGCAGCCGGTAGTTCTTAATGGGCCAGCAGAGGCCCTTGCTATCGTGTGTGCTTCTGTCACGGCCACTCATAAACACCGATTGCTCCTTCAGTCTGGCAAAATGAAAAAGCTTACAGCACCTGGTATTCCCAGGCGGTCTCCCATCCAAGTACTAACCAGGCCCGACCCTGCTTAGCTTCCGAGATCGGACGAGATTGGGCGTGTTCAGGGTGGTATGGCCATGAGCGACAGTCAACCGCAGCCGGTAGGCCTTAATGGGCCAGCAGAGGCCCTTGCTATCGTGTGTGCTTCTGTCACGGCCACTCATAAACGACGATTGCTCCTTCAGTCTGGCAAAATGAAAAAGCTTACAGCACCTGGTATTCCCAGGCGGTCTCCCATCCAAGTACTAACCAGGCCCGACCCTGCTTAGCTTCCGAGATCGGACGAGATCGGGCGTGTTCAGGGTGGTATGGCCGTAAGCAAGTAAGGCAGCAGCCGCTAGGCCTCATATGCCAGTGTCACGCTAACGCGGAGGGGACTGGCGGGTGTCAGACCGGATGAGAAAAGCATCAGCAGAGGCTGCGGTCGTTCAGGCAGTCAGTTAAGGGGTTATCGCTTCTCGGCCTTTTGGCTAAGATCAAGTGTAGTATCTGTTCTTATCAGTTTAATATCTGATACGTCCCCTATACGGGGACTACATATTAAACGGATTTTTGGACTCGGGAGTTGAAACAGGGGCTTGCTCCGTTCACTCCACGCATCGACCCGGCATTGCAGTGCCGCTGGGAACGGTGCGCCTCCTTCTGCTTTGTCGAAAGAAACTCGCATACACAAGGGCACCTTATCGTTCTGAACGGCGTGCCCGGTGGTTTACGCCCCGCCCCCTAGGCCGTGCCCCCCATTTGTGTTAACCAACGCCCCCAAAGTGGTTGGGGGTTGGGGCGACGAGAGGAGTAGACTAATTCCGGGGTACAGGTGAAAAATCTTCAAAGTGTGGGCTGCTGAAAAAAAAAAAAACCTGCATGTGCCGTTTTGCCCGGCTCTCCGCGGGGCCCCGGGGAGCCTTGTCACCCAGCCGGGGTGCCCGCCCACAACCCAGTCAAACTCACAACCCGGCTCTCCAGCCGAACCCGGGTACCCACTATTAAGCCACCCTCCCGGAACCTTTACCAATAGCTGCGGGCGCACCGAGGCCGGGGACCTGGTGGTACGAATCCAGCTTTTTGGCAAAGCATTGTGGCCGTTTTGGGGAGCTCCCCACGCCAAAATGGGGCAACCTAAGGGGACTCCAGTCGGCCAGTTGGAGCCAAAGTAAAGTCTAGGTCTGTGTCCTGCTGCCCAACGGGGCTTTCTTCGCTGTGGGCGCCCCCTGGTGCTTCTCTAAGTTGTCCAATATTTCACATTGACAACAGTCTGCCACAAGGAAAAAAAGAAGGACAAAAAAAGCTTACAGCACCTGGTATTCCCAGGCGGTCTCCCATCCAAGTACTAACCAGGCCCGACCCTGCTTAGCTTCCGAGATCGGACGAGATCGGGCGTGTTCAGGGTGGTATGGCCGTAAGCGACAGTGAACCGCAGCCGGTAGTTCTTAATGGGCCAGCAGAGGCCCTTGCTATCGTGTGTGCTTCTGTCACGGCCACTCATAAACACCGATTGCTCCTTCAGTCTGGCAAAATGAAAAAGCTTACAGCACCTGGTATTCCCAGGCGGTCTCCCATCCAAGTACTAACCAGGCCCGACCCTGCTTAGCTTCCGAGATCGGACGAGATTGGGCGTGTTCAGGGTGGTATGGCCATGAGCGACAGTCAACCGCAGCCGGTAGGCCTTAATGGGCCAGCAGAGGCCCTTGCTATCGTGTGTGCTTCTGTCACGGCCACTCATAAACGACGATTGCTCCTTCAGTCTGGCAAAATGAAAAAGCTTACAGCACCTGGTATTCCCAGGCGGTCTCCCATCCAAGTACTAACCAGGCCCGACCCTGCTTAGCTTCCGAGATCGGACGAGATCGGGCGTGTTCAGGGTGGTATGGCCGTAAGCAAGTAAGGCAGCAGCCGCTAGGCCTCATATGCCAGTGTCACGCTAACGCGGAGGGGACTGGCGGGTGTCAGACCGGATGAGAAAAGCATCAGCAGAGGCTGCGGTCGTTCAGGCAGTCAGTTAAGGGGTTATCGCTTCTCGGCCTTTTGGCTAAGATCAAGTGTAGTATCTGTTCTTATCAGTTTAATATCTGATACGTCCCCTATACGGGGACTACATATTAAACGGATTTTTGGACTCGGGAGTTGAAACAGGGGCTTGCTCCGTTCACTCCACGCATCGACCCGGCATTGCAGTGCCGCTGGGAACGGTGCGCCTCCTTCTGCTTTTTCGAAAGAAACTCGCATACACAAGGGCACCTTATCGTTCTGAACGGCGTGCCCGGTGGTTTACGTCCCGCCCCCTAGGCCGTGCCCCCCATTTGTGTTAACCAACGCCCCCAAAGTGGTTGGGGGTTGGGGCGACGGGAGGAGTAGACTAATTCCGGGGTACAGGTGAAAAATCTTCAAAGTGTGGGCTGCTGAAAAAAAAAAAAACCTGCATGTGCCGTTTTGCCCGGCTCTCCGCGGGGCCCCGGGGAGCCTTGTCACCCAGCCGGGGTGCCCGCCCACAACCCAGTCAAACTCACAACCCGGCTCTCCAGCCGAACCCGGGTACCCACTATTAAGCCACCCTCCCGGAACCTTTACCAATAGCTGCGGGCGCACCGAGGCCGGGGACCTGGTGGTACGAATCCAGCTTTTTGGCAAAGCATTGTGGCCGTTTTGGGGAGCTCCCCACGCCAAAATGGGGCAACCTAAGGGGACTCCAGTCGGCCAGTTGGAGCCAAAGTAAAGTCTAGGTCTGTGTCCTGCTGCCCAACGGGGCTTTCTTCGCTGTGGGCGCCCCCTGGTGCTTCTCTAAGTTGTCCAATATTTCACATTGACAACAGTCTGCCACAAGGAAAAAAAGAAGGACAAAAAAAGCTTACAGCACCTGGTATTCCCAGGCGGTCTCCCATCCAAGTACTAACCAGGCCCGACCCTGCTTAGCTTCCGAGATCGGACGAGATCGGGCGTGTTCAGGGTGGTATGGCCGTAAGCGACAGTGAACCGCAGCCGGTAGGCCTTAATGGGCCAGCAGAGGCCCTTGCTATCGTGTGTGCTTCTGTCACGGCCACTCATAAACACCGATTGCTCCTTCAGTCTGGCAAAATGAAAAAGCTTACAGCACCTGGTATTCCCAGGCGGTCTCCCATCCAAGTACTAACCAGGCCCGACCCTGCTTAGCTTCCGAGATCGGACGAGATTGGGCGTGTTCAGGGTGGTATGGCCATGAGCGACAGTCAACCGCAGCCGGTAGGCCTTAATGGGCCAGCAGAGGCCCTTGCTATCGTGTGTGCTTCTGTCACGGCCACTCATAAACGACGATTGCTCCTTCAGTCTGGCAAAATGAAAAAGCTTACAGCACCTGGTATTCCCAGGCGGTCTCCCATCCAAGTACTAACCAGGCCCGACCCTGCTTAGCTTCCGAGATCGGACGAGATCGGGCGTGTTCAGGGTGGTATGGCCGTAAGCAAGTAAGGCAGCAGCCGCTAGGCCTCATATGCCAGTGTCACGCTAACGCGGAGGGGACTGGCGGGTGTCAGACCGGATGAGAAAAGCATCAGCAGAGGCTGCGGTCGTTCAGGCAGTCAGTTAAGGGGTTATCGCTTCTCGGCCTTTTGGCTAAGATCAAGTGTAGTATCTGTTCTTATCAGTTTAATATCTGATACGTCCCCTATACGGGGACTACATATTAAACGGATTTTTGGACTCGGGAGTTGAAACAGGGGCTTGCTCCGTTCACTCCACGCATCGACCCGGCATTGCAGTGCCGCTGGGAACGGTGCGCCTCCTTCTGCTTTGTCGAAAGAAACTCGCATACACAAGGGCACCTTATCGTTCTGAACGGCGTGCCCGGTGGTTTACGCCCCGCCCCCTAGGCCGTGCCCCCCATTTGTGTTAACCAACGCCCCCAAAGTGGTTGGGGGTTGGGGCGACGGGAGGAGTAGACTAATTCCGGGGTACAGGTGAAAAATCTTCAAAGTGTGGGCTGCTGAAAAAAAAAAAAACCTGCATGTGCCGTTTTGCCCGGCTCTCCGCGGGGCCCCGGGGAGCCTTGTCACCCAGCCGGGGTGCCCGCCCACAACCCAGTCAAACTCACAACCCGGCTCTCCAGCCGAACCCGGGTACCCACTATTAAGCCACCCTCCCGGAACCTTTACCAATAGCTGCGGGCGCACCGAGGCCGGGGACCTGGTGGTACGAATCCAGCTTTTTGGCAAAGCATTGTGGCCGTTTTGGGGAGCTCCCCACGCCAAAATGGGGCAACCTAAGGGGACTCCAGTCGGCCAGTTGGAGCCAAAGTAAAGTCTAGGTCTGTGTCCTGCTGCCCAACGGGGCTTTCTTCGCTGTGGGCGCCCCCTGGTGCTTCTCTAAGTTGTCCAATATTTCACATTGACAACAGTCTGCCACAAGGAAAAAAAGAAGGACAAAAAAAGCTTACAGCACCTGGTATTCCCAGGCGGTCTCCCATCCAAGTACTAACCAGGCCCGACCCTGCTTAGCTTCCGAGATCGGACGAGATCGGGCGTGTTCAGGGTGGTATGGCCGTAAGCGACAGTGAACCGCAGCCGGTAGTTCTTAATGGGCCAGCAGAGGCCCTTGCTATCGTGTGTGCTTCTGTCACGGCCACTCATAAACACCGATTGCTCCTTCAGTCTGGCAAAATGAAAAAGCTTACAGCACCTGGTATTCCCAGGCGGTCTCCCATCCAAGTACTAACCAGGCCCGACCCTGCTTAGCTTCCGAGATCGGACGAGATTGGGCGTGTTCAGGGTGGTATGGCCATGAGCGACAGTCAACCGCAGCCGGTAGGCCTTAATGGGCCAGCAGAGGCCCTTGCTATCGTGTGTGCTTCTGTCACGGCCACTCATAAACGACGATTGCTCCTTCAGTCTGGCAAAATGAAAAAGCTTACAGCACCTGGTATTCCCAGGCGGTCTCCCATCCAAGTACTAACCAGGCCCGACCCTGCTTAGCTTCCGAGATCGGACGAGATCGGGCGTGTTCAGGGTGGTATGGCCGTAAGCAAGTAAGGCAGCAGCCGCTAGGCCTCATATGCCAGTGTCACGCTAACGCGGAGGGGACTGGCGGGTGTCAGACCGGATGAGAAAAGCATCAGCAGAGGCTGCGGTCGTTCAGGCAGTCAGTTAAGGGGTTATCGCTTCTCGGCCTTTTGGCTAAGATCAAGTGTAGTATCTGTTCTTATCAGTTTAATATCTGATACGTCCCCTATACGGGGACTACATATTAAACGGATTTTTGGACTCGGGAGTTGAAACAGGGGCTTGCTCCGTTCACTCCACGCATCGACCCGGCATTGCAGTGCCGCTGGGAACGGTGCGCCTCCTTCTGCTTTGTCGAAAGAAACTCGCATACACAAGGGCACCTTATCGTTCTGAACGGCGTGCCCGGTGGTTTACGCCCCGCCCCCTAGGCCGTGCCCCCCATTTGTGTTAACCAACGCCCCCAAAGTGGTTGGGGGTTGGGGCGACGGGAGGAGTAGACTAATTCCGGGGTACAGGTGAAAAATCTTCAAAGTGTGGGCTGCTGAAAAAAAAAAAAACCTGCATGTGCCGTTTTGCCCGGCTCTCCGCGGGGCCCCGGGGAGCCTTGTCACCCAGCCGGGGTGCCCGCCCACAACCCAGTCAAACTCACAACCCGGCTCTCCAGCCGAACCCGGGTACCCACTATTAAGCCACCCTCCCGGAACCTTTACCAATAGCTGCGGGCGCACCGAGGCCGGGGACCTGGTGGTACGAATCCAGCTTTTTGGCAAAGCATTGTGGCCGTTTTGGGGAGCTCCCCACGCCAAAATGGGGCAACCTAAGGGGACTCCAGTCGGCCAGTTGGAGCCAAAGTAAAGTCTAGGTCTGTGTCCTGCTGCCCAACGGGGCTTTCTTCGCTGTGGGCGCCCCCTGGTGCTTCTCTAAGTTGTCCAATATTTCACATTGACAACAGTCTGCCACAAGGAAAAAAAGAAGGACAAAAAAAGCTTACAGCACCTGGTATTCCCAGGCGGTCTCCCATCCAAGTACTAACCAGGCCCGACCCTGCTTAGCTTCCGAGATCGGACGAGATCGGGCGTGTTCAGGGTGGTATGGCCGTAAGCGACAGTGAACCGCAGCCGGTAGGCCTTAATGGGCCAGCAGAGGCCCTTGCTATCGTGTGTGCTTCTGTCACGGCCACTCATAAACACCGATTGCTCCTTCAGTCTGGCAAAATGAAAAAGCTTACAGCACCTGGTATTCCCAGGCGGTCTCCCATCCAAGTACTAACCAGGCCCGACCCTGCTTAGCTTCCGAGATCGGACGAGATTGGGCGTGTTCAGGGTGGTATGGCCATGAGCGACAGTCAACCGCAGCCGGTAGGCCTTAATGGGCCAGCAGAGGCCCTTGCTATCGTGTGTGCTTCTGTCACGGCCACTCATAAACGACGATTGCTCCTTCAGTCTGGCAAAATGAAAAAGCTTACAGCACCTGGTATTCCCAGGCGGTCTCCCATCCAAGTACTAACCAGGCCCGACCCTGCTTAGCTTCCGAGATCGGACGAGATCGGGCGTGTTCAGGGTGGTATGGCCGTAAGCAAGTAAGGCAGCAGCCGCTAGGCCTCATATGCCAGTGTCACGCTAACGCGGAGGGGACTGGCGGGTGTCAGACCGGATGAGAAAAGCATCAGCAGAGGCTGCGGTCGTTCAGGCAGTCAGTTAAGGGGTTATCGCTTCTCGGCCTTTTGGCTAAGATCAAGTGTAGTATCTGTTCTTATCAGTTTAATATCTGATACGTCCCCTATACGGGGACTACATATTAAACGGATTTTTGGACTCGGGAGTTGAAACAGGGGCTTGCTCCGTTCACTCCACGCATCGACCCGGCATTGCAGTGCCGCTGGGAACGGTGCGCCTCCTTCTGCTTTGTCGAAAGAAACTCGCATACACAAGGGCACCTTATCGTTCTGAACGGCGTGCCCGGTGGTTTACGCCCCGCCCCCTAGGCCGTGCCCCCCATTTGTGTTAACCAACGCCCCCAAAGTGGTTGGGGGTTGGGGCGACGGGAGGAGTAGACTAATTCCGGGGTACAGGTGAAAAATCTTCAAAGTGTGGGCTGCTGAAAAAAAAAAAAACCTGCATGTGCCGTTTTGCCCGGCTCTCCGCGGGGCCCCGGGGAGCCTTGTCACCCAGCCGGGGTGCCCGCCCACAACCCAGTCAAACTCACAACCCGGCTCTCCAGCCGAACCCGGGTACCCACTATTAAGCCACCCTCCCGGAACCTTTACCAATAGCTGCGGGCGCACCGAGGCCGGGGACCTGGTGGTACGAATCCAGCTTTTTGGCAAAGCATTGTGGCCGTTTTGGGGAGCTCCCCACGCCAAAATGGGGCAACCTAAGGGGACTCCAGTCGGCCAGTTGGAGCCAAAGTAAAGTCTAGGTCTGTGTCCTGCTGCCCAACGGGGCTTTCTTCGCTGTGGGCGCCCCCTGGTGCTTCTCTAAGTTGTCCAATATTTCACATTGACAACAGTCTGCCACAAGGAAAAAAAGAAGGACAAAAAAAGCTTACAGCACCTGGTATTCCCAGGCGGTCTCCCATCCAAGTACTAACCAGGCCCGACCCTGCTTAGCTTCTGAGATCGGACGAGATCGGGCGTGTTCAGGGTGGTATGGCCGTAAGCGACAGTGAACCGCAGCCGGTAGTTCTTAATGGGCCAGCAGAGGCCCTTGCTATCGTGTGTGCTTCTGTCACGGCCACTCATAAACACCGATTGCTCCTTCAGTCTGGCAAAATGAAAAAGCTTACAGCACCTGGTATTCCCAGGCGGTCTCCCATCCAAGTACTAACCAGGCCCGACCCTGCTTAGCTTCCGAGATCGGACGAGATTGGGCGTGTTCAGGGTGGTATGGCCATGAGCGACAGTCAACCGCAGCCGGTAGGCCTTAATGGGCCAGCAGAGGCCCTTGCTATCGTGTGTGCTTCTGTCACGGCCACTCATAAACGACGATTGCTCCTTCAGTCTGGCAAAATGAAAAAGCTTACAGCACCTGGTATTCCCAGGCGGTCTCCCATCCAAGTACTAACCAGGCCCGACCCTGCTTAGCTTCCGAGATCGGACGAGATCGGGCGTGTTCAGGGTGGTATGGCCGTAAGCAAGTAAGGCAGCAGCCGCTAGGCCTCATATGCCAGTGTCACGCTAACGCGGAGGGGACTGGCGGGTGTCAGACCGGATGAGAAAAGCATCAGCAGAGGCTGCGGTCGTTCAGGCAGTCAGTTAAGGGGTTATCGCTTCTCGGCCTTTTGGCTAAGATCAAGTGTAGTATCTGTTCTTATCAGTTTAATATCTGATACGTCCCCTATACGGGGACTACATATTAAACGGATTTTTGGACTCGGGAGTTGAAACAGGGGCTTGCTCCGTTCACTCCACGCATCGACCCGGCATTGCAGTGCCGCTGGGAACGGTGCGCCTCCTTCTGCTTTGTCGAAAGAAACTCGCATACACAAGGGCACCTTATCGTTCTGAACGGCGTGCCCGGTGGTTTACGCCCCGCCCCCTAGGCCGTGCCCCCCATTTGTGTTAACCAACGCCCCCAAAGTGGTTGGGGGTTGGGGCGACGGGAGGAGTAGACTAATTCCGGGGTACAGGTGAAAAATCTTCAAAGTGTGGGCTGCTGAAAAAAAAAAAAACCTGCATGTGCCGTTTTGCCCGGCTCTCCGCGGGGCCCCGGGGAGCCTTGTCACCCAGCCGGGGTGCCCGCCCACAACCCAGTCAAACTCACAACCCGGCTCTCCAGCCGAACCCGGGTACCCACTATTAAGCCACCCTCCCGGAACCTTTACCAATAGCTGCGGGCGCACCGAGGCCGGGGACCTGGTGGTACGAATCCAGCTTTTTGGCAAAGCATTGTGGCCGTTTTGGGGAGCTCCCCACGCCAAAATGGGGCAATCTAAGGGGACTCCAGTCGGCCAGTTGGAGCCAAAGTAAAGTCTAGGTCTGTGTCCTGCTGCCCAACGGGGCTTTCTTCGCTGTGGGCGCCCCCTGGTGCTTCTCTAAGTTGTCCAATATTTCACATTGACAACAGTCTGCCACAAGGAAAAAAAGAAGGACAAAAAAAGCTTACAGCACCTGGTATTCCCAGGCGGTCTCCCATCCAAGTACTAACCAGGCCCAACCCTGCTTAGCTTCCGAGATCGGACGAGATCGGGCGTGTTCAGGGTGGTATGGCCGTAAGCGACAGTGAACCGCAGCCGGTAGTTCTTAATGGGCCAGCAGAGGCCCTTGCTATCGTGTGTGCTTCTGTCACGGCCACTCATAAACACCGATTGCTCCTTCAGTCTGGCAAAATGAAAAAGCTTACAGCACCTGGTATTCCCAGGCGGTCTCCCATCCAAGTACTAACCAGGCCCGACCCTGCTTAGCTTCCGAGATCGGACGAGATTGGGCGTGTTCAGGGTGGTATGGCCATGAGCGACAGTCAACCGCAGCCGGTAGGCCTTAATGGGCCAGCAGAGGCCCTTGCTATCGTGTGTGCTTCTGTCACGGCCACTCATAAACGACGATTGCTCCTTCAGTCTGGCAAAATGAAAAAGCTTACAGCACCTGGTATTCCCAGGCGGTCTCCCATCCAAGTACTAACCAGGCCCGACCCTGCTTAGCTTCCGAGATCGGACGAGATCGGGCGTGTTCAGGGTGGTATGGCCGTAAGCAAGTAAGGCAGCAGCCGCTAGGCCTCATATGCCAGTGTCACGCTAACGCGGAGGGGACTGGCGGGTGTCAGACCGGATGAGAAAAGCATCAGCAGAGGCTGCGGTCGTTCAGGCAGTCAGTTAAGGGGTTATCGCTTCTCGGCCTTTTGGCTAAGATCAAGTGTAGTATCTGTTCTTATCAGTTTAATATCTGATACGTCCCCTATACGGGGACTACATATTAAACGGATTTTTGGACTCGGGAGTTGAAACAGGGGCTTGCTCCGTTCACTCCACGCATCGACCCGGCATTGCAGTGCCGCTGGGAACGGTGCGCCTCCTTCTGCTTTGTCGAAAGAAACTCGCATACACAAGGGCACCTTATCGTTCTGAACGGCGTGCCCGGTGGTTTACGCCCCGCCCCCTAGGCCGTGCCCCCCATTTGTGTTAACCAACGCCCCCAAAGTGGTTGGGGGTTGGGGCGACGGGAGGAGTAGACTAATTCCGGGGTACAGGTGAAAAATCTTCAAAGTGTGGGCTGCTGAAAAAAAAAAAAAACCTGCATGTGCCGTTT